>NC_057807.1:683202879-683246853 GCF_018294505.1 Triticum aestivum | reverse complement strand
GGAGGAGGAGGAGGGAGGGGGCGGCTAGAGAAGGAGGAGGAAGGAGCGGTGGGAGGAGGGCTGGAGGATGAGGGGGGAGGAGGGAGTACCTCGGCGAGGAGCAGCGTGGCGGTGGCGGACGACGGGTTCGGCGCGGCCGGGCGAGAGCGAATGAGAGGGAGAGAGTGAGTGAGAGGGAACTGCACCACATGCTCTAGGATAAGGTAAGTAAGTAGTAGCTCGTTTCAGAGAAAAGCGCTACTGCTAAGAGACGTAGCAGTAGCGCTGGCGGGGCTTACCCGCTAGTGCTAAGTGTGTCTAGCCAACTGCGCCCGGTCTAAGTATAGCAGCAGCATTCTTTGGCAGAACGCGCTACTGCTAAAGTAGTAGCAGTAGCGCGGTTTATTTAAAATTGCTACTACTAAGTAGCAGTAGCGCCCTGTTTTGTCCAGCGCTACTCCTAAGATGCTGTGTATAAGGTTTTCCCTAGTAGTGTGTAGTTAAACATGCCTTGTTAATTATTTTCAGTACTGCACACTATGTTAGTTCAAGTATGAACTTTTCAGCTCAATTTCACCAATAGCAGCTACAAACTTATAAAACATGACTTAGGATGCTATTAAGCTTGTTGCAATTAAGAGTTGTATGCATTTTTAATCTGTCCCCTGTTGTAGTTAACATGCCTTTCCATGTCCTTACGCAGGGCCATAACGGGCGATGTTGTTGTTTTCCGTTGAGGTTAGCTGCATCCCAAGTCTTATAGTACTTTACATCATTTGTGCAATTGCAGTTTAGCTTCTAACATTTACTTGCTTCTTGTAGGTACAAATGTCAACAGCACCGATCCACGCTTCAACCCGGAGGAACACCTCGCCTCCAATGCGGCCAACTGGGGGGGGGGGGCTCTTACCCATATGAAGTGCCCCAGCAACTACCTCTCAGGACTTACCAAGTATGAACTGACCTGAATCTTACCAATTCCAGTTGCAATGGCCATTTTCTGTACGATTGATGTAGTAAGCACGGGGCCATTCTCTGCTCTAGCAGCACCTGCCTTACGATGTTTAAATCTGTCAATTTCATTTCTATCAGTACCAGTTTCAATGGCTATACTAGGTTGTCTGTTGTAGTAAACAATTCTATCCATTTTTTAATCCGTCCCTTTACTACCGTGCTACTCTTTCGCAATGATGATATCACTACAGATGCTGCCGTTTTATTACCATTTGCTATTTTTGGTGGATGTTAATCCTGTTGTAGTTAATATTGCATTTCCGTGTACTTACACGGGGCTACAATGGGTGATGTTGTTGTTTGTCGTCGAGGTTAGCTGCATCTCATGTCTTATACACCATATGTTTCTAAATATAAGTATTTTTAGAGATTTCAATATAGACTACATACGAAGCAAAATGAGTGAATCTAGATTCTGATCTAAAATATGTCTATATACATCCGTATGTAGTTCATATTGAAATCTCTAAAAATACTTGTACTTAGGAACGGAAGTAGTTGTATTTTACATCATTTGTGCAATCACAGCTTAGCTTCTAACATTTACTGGTTGCTTGTAGGTACAATGAGCGGTACTGATCCACGCTTCGATCCCTTTTGCGTATGGGGCAATGACATATTCATGAACAAGCGTCAAGTGAGGAAACTAAGAAAGATTGTTAGGCAAAAGAGACGGGTGATGGGAATTAAGCTCTTTATTAACACTTTGTCCAAGGCAGCAGTGAAATTTAGGATGGTAAGTAATGTGTTGCCTTTTCCCCCTGCCCATAACAAGTTACTCTATTATACATGAGTATCTTAAAGTTTTATCTTTTCTGTGGCTTTTGAAGCAATTTACCGATGATTACCTTGCAAACTACATGACCAGAGTGGAGGCAACTAAGGTTAAAGTATATAATTCATACCATGATAATGGTCTAGAAGTCTTCCTAAAGGCGGTAAAGGATGGGTGGGCGATCATCACAAGGGATTGGACAAAAGTTGTTCGTGCCTATGACATGCAGGAGGGCACATTATGGGCTTTCCGCTTCTTCAACACCATCGGCAGCCAAAATGAGTTGCACTTGTCTCTTAACATTTACCCCCCTCTAAATATTTTGGTTAATCATAGTTAAGTGTTGCCTAATCCTGTAATTACTGAACATATTGTACTGAGAATTTTATTTACGGATTCGGTGTTGAACCATTGTGTTGAGAATTTGTATTCCATGTTTCATATTTCAAAATTTCCAATTCGAATAATAAATTACAGGGAAAAATAAAATTAAACAGGAGCGAATAAAATAATGTGCACACGGTTATTAAGAAAACAATGTGTGCGATGGAAAAATAGAGAATAGACGGTTCTTTGACACGAAGCATTTGCGATGCCCTATGGACTCACACATGGTTTCGTCTCATATGCGTGTGCGATTCATGGTAATATGGCAACCATTTCAAAACTGTATGCGCGTGTGATAGGAATACCTATCGCACACAGTTATGAAAATGGACACGTTGACATAGTAGAGGCATCGCACATATTTTACATTTTTGAACTGTGTGTGATAACATTCCTATCGCAAACACATCAGTAGATTAAGTGTTTGTGATGTCCATTTTTTTCACACGACTATAGTGGCGTAATCGTTTCGGATGTCTCTCGGATCAGAAACGTAACATCGAGACGTAACGTGTGGGACTGACACGACTTCTCATATGTTTATTCCATGACGATCGTCAATAGTCGCTCGCCTATCCTCGACGGTTTCTGATTTGTGTGGGAAGGACCCCCCCTCCCTATCGACCACACTCACTAGGCGACGGTTTAAAACTCGGTAGCGGAAAGAGGTAATACGTCCATTTTGCATCATGTTTTCTTGCTGTTATTTATGATGTTTTTATCCATAATAATGCTTTTTAGAGTAATTCTAATGCATTTTCTCTCATAATTTGCAAGGTACACACCAAGAGGGAGAATTCTTGCAGCTGGAAATCTGGACCTGAAAAAGCTACGGCAGGCTACCTATTCTGCACAACTCCAAACAAGCTAAAACTTCACGGAGAATTTTAATGGAATATTTAAGAAATATTGGAGCAAATAACTACCAGAGGGGGCCCACCAGGAGGGCACCACTAAGGATGGCAATTTTACCATGGACATGGATATCCATGGATATCCAACCCGAATGGATAGGGTTTGGATATGCTTTTATGTCCATGGGCAGCGCCCAAACCCGACCCGATTGCTCGTGGATAGGGCATGGATATAATCTTGTACCCATGGGTATATCCAAACCCGACCCAATAGTATGGCTTAATGGGCAAAAATCAGCTATCCCTACCCCACAGTTACATGTCCCAGTGCAATCTTACACTTTGTTATCCAAAACATGCAAAGGAAATTACACAATCCCCGTCATAACTTTTATTAGTTGACATTCAATACCCTCTGTAACATACCCCAACGCCCTTTCCTTATTTTTATCTCCTTATTAACTGACTCGTCATTCTCATCTGTTAGAAAAATACAAAATGATCTTATGTTGTTAGTGGAGGTTGATTTACCATAAGTGAAGCCTAGCATGCCACGAAGTGAAGAATGGAAGAGCTTATGTTAACATTGTGTTATGTCTTATTTATATGTCTAGAGAGGACCCAATGGATATTCAGTGGGTACGGATATCCATCGGGTTTGGACATGGACACAATTTTTCACCCGCGGATTTTTTCATGGGTGGGCAAAGACTGTCTTCATGGATATGGATATGGATTTGATATCGTTCAACCCGATCCAAACCCGACCCATTGCCATCCTTAGGCACAACCCACCTGGGCGCGCCAGGGAGCCCAGGCGCGCCCTGGTGGGTTGTGCCCTCCTCGGCCCACCTCCGGTGCCCATCTTCTGGTATATAAGTCATTTTGACCTAGAAGAAATAAGGAGAGGGCTTTAGGGACGGAACGCCTCCGTCTCGATGCGGAACTTGGGCAGGAGCACTTTTGCCCTCCGGCGGAGCGATTTCACCGGGGGAACTTCCCTCCCGGAGGGGAAAATCATCATCATCGTCATCACCAACAACTCTCCCATCTTGGGGAGGGCAATCTCCATCAACATCTTCAACAGCACCATCTCATCTCAAATCCTAGTTCATCTCGTGTATTCAATCTTGTTACCGAAACTATAGATTGGTGCTTGTGGCTGACTAGTAGTGTTGATTACATCTTGTAGTTGATTACTATATGGTTTATTTGGTGGAAGATTATATGTTCCGATCCATTATGATATTTAATACTCCTCTGATCAGGAGCATATTATCATTTGTGAGTATTTACTTTTATTCTTGATGTCACGGGAGAAATCATGTTGCAAGTAATCATGTGAATTTGATATGTGTTCGATATTTTGATAGTATGTATGTTGTGATTCCATTAGTGGTGTCATGTGAACATCAAATACATGACACTTCACCATATTTTGGGCCTAAGGGAATGCATTGTGGAGTAGCAATTAGATGGTGGGTTGCGAGAGTGACAGAAACTTAAACCCAGTTTATGCGATGTTCCGTAAGGGACCGATTGGATCCTATAGTTTAATGCTATGTTTAGAATTTATTCTTAATACTTTTCTCGTAGTTGCGGATGCTTGCGGGAGGGTTAATCATAAGTAGGAGGTTTGTTCAAGTAAGAATAGCACCTAGGCACCAGTCCACCCACATATCAAATTATCAAAGTAGCGAACACAAATCAAACCAACATGATGAAAGTGACTAGATGAAATTCCCGTGTACCCTCAAGAACGCTTTGGTTATCATAAGAGACCGTTTTGTCCTGTCCTTTGCCTCAAAAGGATTGGGCTACCTTACTGCACTTTGTTACTACTACCATTACTTACTCGTTACAAATTATCTTGCTATCAAACTACTACGTTACTTACAATTTCAGCACTTGCAGACATTACCTTACTGAAAACTACTTGTCATTTCCTTCTGCTCCTCGTTGGGTTTGACACTCTTACGTATCGAAAAGTGCTACAATTGATCCCCTGTTCTTGTGGGTCAACAAGGCTATTTTCTGGCGCCGTTGCCAGGGAACGAAGCGCCTTTGGTAAGTGGAATTCGGTAAGGAAACATTTATGTAGTGTGCTGAAATTTATTGTCACTTGTTAGTATGGAAAACAATCCTTTGAGGGGTTTGTTCAGGGTATCTTCATATCATACGGAACCACAATTAGCTACCCCTCAACCTACTGCACCTACTAAAAATATTGAATATGAAATTCCTTCGGGTATGATAGAACAACTGCTAGCTACTCCTTATGCAGGAGATGGAACAGAACATCCTGATATGCACTTGATATATGTGGAACAAATTTATGGATTGTTTAAGCTTGCAGGTCTACCCTGAGATGAGGTGATGAAAAAGGTTTTCCCTTTATCTTTGAAGAGAAAAGCATTGGCACGGTATAGGCTATGCGATGATGTTTGATCATGGAATTGGAATCGTTTGAAATTGGAATTTCACCCAAAAAAAGTTATCCTATGCATCTAGTTCATCGTGATCGGAATTATATATATAATTTTTGGCCTCGTGAAGGAGAAAGTATCGCTCTAGCTTGGGGGAGGGTTAAGTCAATGTTATATTCATGCCCCAATCATGAGCTCTCAAGAGAAATTATTATCCAGAACTTTTATGCTCGGCTTTCTCGTAATGATCAAACCATGCTTGATACTTTGTGTGTTGGTTCTTTTATGAAGAGGACTATTGAATTCCTGTGAGATCTTTTGGAAAGAATTAAACGCAACTCTGAAGATTGGGAACTCGATGAAGGTAAAGAGTCAGGTATTAAACATAAGTATGATTGTGTTAAATCTTTTATGGATACTGATGCTTTTCAGAAGTTTAGCACTAAATATGGACTTGACTCTGAGATAGTAGCCTCCTTTTGTGAATCATTTGCTATTCATGTTGATCTCCCTAAAGAGAAGTGGTTTAAATATCACCCACCTATTAAAGAAGAAATTAAAAACCCAATACCAGTTAAAGAAGAAACTATACTTTATAATGTTGATCCAGTTGTTCCTTCTGCTTATATCGAGAAACCACCTTTCCCTGTTAGGAAAAAGGAACATGCTAAATTTTCAACTGTGGTTAACAAAAGCTTTGTTAGAATACCTAAATCTGATGAACAAACTAAAGTAGAACCTAGCATTGCTATGGTTAAAGATCTCTTAGAGGAAGATATGGATGGGCATGTTATTTACTTCTGTAATGAACTTGCTAGAATTGCTAAACCTGATAAAAAAGATAATCATAGACTTGTTGTTGGCATACCTGTCATCTTAGTTAAAATAGGAGATCACTATTATCATGGTTTATGTGACGTGGGTGCTAGTGTGAGTGCTATTTCTTACACTTTATATCAAGAAATTATGAAAGACATAACACCTGCTTAGATAGAAGAAATAGATGTTACTATTAAACTTGCTAATAGAGACACCATCTTATATCTTATATTTACTAATTGGAGGCACCAAACGAGGCTTCACGTTAATCCTCATTAACGCCGCAAGTTATCCGTACGATCTCCTCATTAGCTAACCATAGCCGTAGGATGAAATTACTAAGAGTCCATGACCTTTGTCCCACCTGAACTTTTTTTTAGAATCCAACGTGAAAATCTCATAGCCAACTCTCCATTTTTTTTGGAAGAAAAAAATATCCCCCCACGTGAAAATCTTTTAGCGAACTCTCAATTTTTTTGGAAGAAAAAAATCCTCCTCTCCTTCGTCCCTTATCTGCCAGCCCTAGATGTCGTAGTAATCCCAAAAGTAATTTGGGACTCCCAGCTTTATAAGCTCTCGCAGCCTCTCTTCCCCGGGACTATTTCTCACGCCCTCACAATCGCAAGATGTCGAACACCCGTAGAAAATATCACTAGGTCATTGTGTGGTATTGGCTGTAACCTGAAGGACTAAGCGCCCGAGAAGGCAAGGAGAATAAGCAGGAGAAAAATTAAATGGTGCAAATCTCACGGAAGCCCAAGCTCCGCGCCATGGCTGGGACATAATGGACCAAGCAATTGGGAAGGTAAAAGGGAAGATGGGGAAGAGAGATTAAGTTGGCTCTTGGACCTAAGCACCATGCAAGTTCGATTGTGGCCAGCTCCAGGTACATGCGTTGGTGGCTGCAGTAGGAGGCAATCAATGCATGGTAGTGGTGGACCATGGACGCTCTAAGTGCCAAGAGGCACATGGCTGGATGCTGCAGCGCCCAGTTCATCTATGGAACAAGCCAAAACAGAGCCCATAGCCACCCTCGGTCAATGTTCGCAATACTTTAGGCAACCAAAATCCATGCCCACCCGGATCAAATCCCCAAACAAGTAAAAGATATACATTGTACCATCAATGGATATTTTATTGTGATTAACTCTTGACTGCTATTCGTACCCTGATTACTTAGAAAGGGCAGTTTTGTTTTTTTACTTTTAGTGATCATTGTAGTAGTCAAAGACGATGGGTAACCAATTCTGAAAGCACACACGTGATGTCTCAAGCTTCCATACACTAGACTCCAGCATCATACCTAGGCTTCGGATTAGCAGTAAACATGTCGAATTGCAATGGTTTTTAAGTACCATATTCACTTTGTAATATGTCCTGCATCAATCATTAAGGCAGAAAAATATGTGGGTTACGTAAATTTTATTTTCTATCTAGGCTATTCTCATGATTACATACATGATTTTTTTGTTAATTGCTATAAATCATAATCACCAGACATGACCATCAATGTAGTTCTACTGACGAAAAAGAGAGTTTATGTTAATTCATGTACTTAATTTCTGTTCAAATTGATGTTTTTTACTTCATGAGTCCACACATTTGTTTGACTGCATTCTATATAAATATGACAATGAATTTGCATCAACTAGACTTTCTCATCACATATTCTTTTTAAGATTTGATTAAATTTAGTTTTGCCTCAGACCTCCTAATGTATGCCTAAACACTTATTGTTTCGCCGAAGGGTGGGTTTTCCTCTTTTCTTTTTTAATTATTAAAATTAAATATTTTTTGACATTATTTCCTATAGTGGAATTGTACAAGTTGGAATATGCGTGAAAGGTGCAGGGAATAATTTTTTGCAAATATTCACGCTAATTGTTTTTTATTTCCGTGGGGAAGAGTAATGAGATAAAAAATGAGGGTAATTAGCTAACAAATCTATATAAAGGTGCACGGAATTATTTTCTACACTTTCATTGAATTTTAGGTGTTATGTTTTATAGAGAGTTGCATGCGTCAACTTTTTATCTATTTTTTTCCAAATTATACTACGATATGTTGACGACACACATATTGTGTCTCCTCAAATTTATTGTTTGAATCCATCTGATATAATTTAAATATGTCTTTTTCTACAAGTTCGCGAGTGTTATTCCAATGGCAATAATGTCTATTTAATTTGATGCGTAATAGGAAAGGTGTTAAATAGTGAACAATTAGGTAAAGTGAATATGTGAAAATCTGCTTAAAGATAAGCCAGCTAAAAACAACTTTGCTACTGCTTGAAGGTTCTAATTATCTTCATTCGTACCAACCTCAAATTTTGTAGGTTCAGATAATCTTCCATCATAACATCATGAAGACCAGGTACATGCTTGGCCGTTATCGTGTTGTAGAACCTGTAAATTAAGCACTTCTCTTGCTATGTTATCGATTGTAGTTATTTAGATATGTTCGAGCTATTGTCTTGAATAGCTATAGTATAATAAGATATATCTATTTTCCTATGATTTTGTCTGGGCTTGGTTAAGTTTTGCTTCACTAATATCAAACATCAAATTTGACAATGGTTCAAAAACAATTGTTGAGTGCACAACAGAGTATTTCTACTCATCAAGTACACTAATTCTAGAGACATCGACATTCCTTTTATTTTAAGTATCTAAATATTTAACCTTTATCCCATACAGTATGATTTGTTTTTTTTAGGTTGAGCCCAACTTATTTATCCTCTTGCAAACTTGAGAGTTCCAAGGTAGTACTATTTTAATAACCTAATCCTTTAAATCAGAATTCATATTTCACACACAGTTGAAGTCATACTTCCAGTTACCAAATATATCAGCCTAAGTATATATGCATGGTTGTCATAATACCATTGATTTTACCACAATGGTAAAAGAAAACAATACCTCTAGCCTTTTCAGATGCACGGGTTGATGACTAGTATCACCAATTGGGATTGTTAGAGATGTTGAAGTCTTGTGTGGGAAAGTAAAATATCCTACTGATTTTCTTGTTCTTGGTTCCCCACAAGATGACTTCTGTCCCATTATTTTTGGTAGATCTTTCTTGAACACAGTAAATGCTAAGATAGATTGTAAGAAACAAATTGTTGGTGTTAGCTTTAGTGGTGAGTCCCATGAGTTTAATTTTTCCAAGTTTAGTAGAAATCTTCATGAAAAGGAATTGCCTAGTAAGGATGAATTAATTGGTCTTGCTTCTATTGTTGTGCCACCTACTGATCCTTTAGAACAATATTTGCTAGACCATGAAACTGAGTTACATATGCATGAAAGAAATGAAATAGATAAGATTTTCTTTGAACAACATCCTCTACTTAAACACAATTAGCCTGTTGAAACTCTAGAAGGTCCACCTCCACCTAAAGGTGATCTTGTGTTTGAATTAAAACAATTGCCAGACACTTTGAAATATGCTTATCTTAATGAAAAGAAGATATATCCTGTTATTATTAGTGCTAACCTTTCAGAACATGAAGAAGAAAGATTATTGAAAGTTCTAAGGAAGCACCGAGCTGCTATTGGATATTGAAAGTGCGTTACGTCGACTAGAGGGGGGGTGAATAGGCGATTTTTATGAATTCTTCATTGAGGAATTTCAGGGTGAGGAAATTCCTAAGCGAAGAACTACTTGCAGCGGAATAAGTACTCAGGTATAAGGATAACAGAGCAACAACATAGTCAGAAATGAAAAAACTAACACAGAGTAGAGAAAGCGTAAACACATGATAACTAGGACGAAGACAAATTGACTGAAGAAATAGGATTGAGGAATTTAGAGAAAGTCTTCAGTCAAAGTCTTCAAATAGTAATGATCAGGTTCATCGACACATAAATGAGGAAATGAAAGGGTTGAGGAAATAGAACAGTAGGCTTGGTGAAGACAATGATTTGATAGACCAGTTCCAACTGCTGTGATAGTTGTACGTCTCGTTGGAGCTGCTGAGTATTTAAACTCGAGGACACACAGTCCTCACCATATTCTCCTTGAGCTAAGATCACACAGACCTCGCCCAACGGTAGTGGTAAGTCTTCACAGGTGACTTCCAAACCTTCACAAACTTGGTCACTCGGCAATCCACAATTCCTCTTGGATGCTCAGACCATGACGCCTAACCGTCTGGAGGATACACAGCCCTCAAAGGTAACAAGCGTTGGTTCCACACAGGAACAATCTTTTCAGTGATGATCAATAACTTTGGGGTTTGTAGGTTTGGGTTTGGGATTTGGGTTTTCCTCACTTGAAGATTTTCGCTCAAAGTGCTCGGAGGATGGGATGCTCTCAAATGACAAGTGTCAATTTCTCTCGGAGCAGCCAACTAGCTAGTGGTTGTAGGGGGCGGCTATTTATAGCCTGGGGAGCAGCCCGACATGATAAGACATAAATGCCCTTGGCTGATATGACCATTAGGTGGTAGGATATTTTGGGACAGCTGGCGTGCGGCAGCAACGGTCGGATTTGAGGTTCGAATTCCTCAAGGCTATCATGTTCCTCAGTGTGTAGGCAATTCGCACTGGCGAATTCCTAACTCCTCAGTCAGAACAAATTCCTCAAAGACCAGAAGATCTTTGTCTCTGTAACTGAAGAAATTGACTGAACTGATATGAGATTTCCAATGGCTTCACTCGAAGGATTGGGTAGGTGTAGGATTTTGAGATGAGCATCACTTGGAAATCAGTTTCCTTAGTATTACCTCTACCCCCTTTAACAGTACGGTGTTTCCTATGACTCAATAAATAGAAAAATAAACGTCGAAAACAAAAGTCTTCACGCTTCATATTCCTCGCATGAATATCCAAGTCTTCAAGGTCACACCAATTTCTTCACTTTCAAAGTCTTCAGGAGAACCAAAGTCTTCAGTCGAAGACATTCATTTTTAGGGGTTGACTTTCACTCTAAATATCAAACTCCTCATTGACTCAGAGAGCCTGTGTACACTCACAAACACATTAGTCCCTTAACCTATAAGTCTTCAATACACCAAAATCACTAAGGGGCACTAGATGCACTTACAATCTCCCCCTTTTTGGTGATTGATGACAATATAGGTTAAGTTTTCAACGGGGATAAACATATGAATTGAAAGTGCTCAATATTGAGGAATTTGATTGCAAAATATAGAAGAACTCCCCCTGAAGATGTGCATAGTGAGGAATTTTCTTTTGAAGCAATGCACATTCGAAGAGTAGAATGATGGAGATCTCCCCCTATATCTTGTAATTCATACACGCATTTAACATATCGAATTAAGAGTTTTAAATGCATGATGAAATATGGTGACTGATGTAATTCAGCATGCGTGCATAACATTAATGAGGAAATAGCATGCAGAAAACCATAGCAAAAGTATCAGGTCACCATCGGACTTAAGTTTACAACTCATTCAACAAACACTTCAGAAGAGCGAGAGTTGCAACTTGACAAAAAAACGCCCATATATATAGACCCGCTTGAAGACTAACTAAAATTTCTCCCCCTTTGTCATCAAATGACCAAAAGGGACGAAAAATGAGGACTAACGCCACTGAAGAATATCATCATGAGGTTGATGGAGGAGCGCCAGCGTTGTTGGGGTCGGTTGTTGGAGTAGGGCCTACCGCAGTGTCGTCCAAGTCTTCATTTTCATCAGTCTCACGGGATGAGGAATATGAGCTGGGCACCAGAGGAGGAACTTCGACCTTCTTGAATTTCTTCGAAGGAGGCTTAGACCAGCCGAAGTCCTTCTTGAAGCCCATCTGCTTGAGATCTTCATCACCGTAGAGATGAGTCAGGAAAGCCCAGGTGCGATCAAAAACTTCATTGAGGTAGTAGTGGTTCTTCTTCACTAAATTATATGTGGCAGTCATGTTGTGAAGAATTGAACCAAACTGACGTTTGACCCATTTATGATTGAGACCCACCTTCTGATGAAGACTGAGGAGAAGCTCACGATCAGTCATCACCCTTGGAGCTGTGGCCTGAGGACTTTGCTTTGAGGCATTGGCGGCCGAGTCATGAGTAGCAGAGTCATCATTGGTGGAATATGAAGCAGCTTTATGAAACTGTCCATCCAATGGTCGAATGCCCTCATCAATAATAGCAGTGGCCTTGCCCATTTCATCAGCTGAGGAAAATGTCCACTTGAGGACTTCAATAGGGGGCAAGTAACTGCCATGGTTGAGTGTGTCAGCTTTGTAGTTGAGTGAAGACCTTGATCTGAGGAATCTCATAATCCAAGGAGCGTAAGGCTTCAACTCAAAGGGAGACATCATGACATTTGTCAAAGTCCTCATGAAGAAGTCATGGTAGTTCACTGGAATACCATGCATGATATGGAAAAGTAGATTCTTCATGATGCCAATAACTTCTTCATCATTGGAGTCGTGGCCTTTGATAGGACTCAGAGTCTTGGTCAGAATGCGATATACTATCCTCGGCACATATTGCAATTCCTTCACAAGGAACTTTGTCCTTGAGGCTTGACCAGGCTTCAATGGCTTCATCAGAACTTGCATAAAGTGATCAGACAGTTCAGTTTCAGAGTAGATGAGACGCGCACCTTCTGGGGAAGGACTGACAGGCATGGCACGAAGCAATTCAGTGGCCGGTGCCTTATAGTGAGTATTTTCTGTCATCCTGTCCAACACCCATGAGTTCACGTCTTCAGCATTGCCAGTGATGTGCAACGTCGCATAGAACTGAAGAATGAGTTCTTCATTCCAATCACAGATGTCCGTGCAGAAGTTAAGCAGTCCAGCATCATGAAGAGCAGAGAGGACTGGTGTGAAGCAAGGCAGTGATTCCATATCCAAATGAGGAATATGCTCATGGTCGAAGAGTTTGTCTTTGTTGAAGAGCACTAAGGAATAGAAGTTGGCTTGGCTGGCACTCCAGAAGCGCTTCCTTCTCAGACGAGCAGAGTCATATGGATTATAGTCAGTGAAGAACACATGATCATTGAAGAAAACATCAACCTTGAATTTTGGAGTCTTGGAGAAGGGATTCTCCGGCTTTGGCTAAGGAGTATTAGTCAGTTGAAGAATAACCTCAGGAATCTCAATCCCCGGAGCCGCAGGCTGAGAATTTAAGCTTCTGCTTCAGTAGCAGCCTGGGCCTCCATTTCTTCATTAGCTTTGTCATCAGCACTAGTGGCTGGAATCTCTTCATGAATGGAAGGGGTAGTATGAATTTCTTCATAGCCCATCAAACCTTCAGTTGGTGCTGGGGACTGAGGAATTTGTTGGAGTGGTGTGAACAGAGGAGAGTTGGGGTGCCGACTGTCCCAAAAATCATTGTTCATCACAGGAGTGGTGCTCCCAATGTCCACATCCTCATCCTCTTCCATTTCTTCAACGCCGGCCTCTTCAGCTGTGAACTGAGGCGTTAGCTATGATACCTGGGGAGTTGAAGTGATAGCATCCACTTCAATTTCTTCATCCATCTGCTCCATGGAAGCAGCAGAGGGATCTTCTTCAGCAGATTCATCAGGAATCTCATAATCTTCACCATAAGGAACAAGTTCCTTTGATGGCATGCTTGAGAGAGGAACAATATCAATAGGGTTCTCAATAGAGCTTGTCAAAATCTTCGCCTTCTTGGGTGCAGAAGATTCTGAGGAAATATATGCTTTCCTTTTCTTCAGAGCGGCTCTCTCCGCAGCTTTTGTTTTCTTCACTTCTAGAGCAGAAGGAAGAATTGGGCTTGGTGATGGTGCAGACGGAGCAGAGGGAATTGGATCAAATTTTCCAGGCAAAACTGATGCAGTTGGCCTGTCTTGTGCAATTTCTTTAGGCACAGCTTCAGATTCTTCAGCTATCCTGACTTGTTCTTCAGGCGCAACACTAGTGGTTGCCCTGGCAGTTTCTTCAGTGACTGGTATTTCTTCAGCCCTAGTGCTAGCAGTTTCATCAGCAGCCTGATTTTCATCAGCGGTGCTGGCATGTTCTTCAGTCGGTTGGGCAGAAGCTTTAGCCGAGGGAATCTCAATGTGCGATGGATCAACAACATTGGAGGTGAATTTCTTCACCAGCTTGATGAATCTGACCTCGCCTCCCATCCATTCAGCCTTATAGGCAACAAATTCATCACTAAGCTTTTTGATTTCAGATTGCATAGCAATGAGCTGCTCAGGCGATAACCTTAGAATGTTATCCTTCAAATAGCGCTGCTTCTTGTACTGGGCTTTCTTGGCAGCTCTGGCTTGATCAAATTTCCACTTTTCTTCAGTAATGAACGCCGTCAACATGTGACTTTGTACAGGTGTGAGTTTTAGCTCTGGCAGAGGAGTATTTGGATCTTTGTGCCAGAGGTCAATGAAATCCAGGATCTTCTTTGGATCCAATAGAATAGGCACAATACTTCCTTTGGCTCTAGCGGCCCTTTGCAGTCTATCTTGGACCATATCAGCCAATTCATCATCATCAGCCTCATCATCATCAGAAGGCACTTGAAAAGCAACTTGTTTCTTGTGAGGACTTAATAACCCACAAGTATAGGGGATCACAACAGTTTTCGAGGGTAGAGTATTGAACCAAAATTTATTGATTCGACACAAGGGGAACCAAAGAATATTCTCAAGTATCAGCAATTGAGTTGTCAATTCAACCACACCTGGATAACTTAGTATCTGCAGCAAATTATTTAGTAGCAAAGTAGTATGGAAGTAACGGTAATGGTGGTAAGAGTAACAGTAGCAGTTTTGTAGTAATTGTAATAGTAGCAACGG
The DNA here is from genome assembly GCF_018294505.1 of Triticum aestivum. Classification (NCBI taxonomy): domain Eukaryota; kingdom Viridiplantae; phylum Streptophyta; class Magnoliopsida; order Poales; family Poaceae; genus Triticum; species Triticum aestivum. Next base: position 683,231,865 of record NC_057807.1, on the reverse strand, counting down.
TAAAGTAAATAAGGAAAGCACAATATGTGAAAACCTCATAGGAATTGGATCAGTGATGGATAATTATTTCGGGTGCGATTCCTCACCTAATAGTTATAACATAGGGTGACACAGAACTAGCTCCAGTTCATCAATGTAATGTAGGCATGTATTCCAAATATAGTCATACGTGCTTATGGAAAAGAACTTGCATGACATCTTTTGTCCTACCCTCCCGTGGCAGTGGTGTCCTAATGGAAACTAAGGGATATTAAGGCCTCCTTTTAATAGAGTTCTGGACCAAAGCATTAGCACTTAGTGAATACATGAACTCCTCAAGCTACGGTCATCACCGAGAAGTATCCCGATTATTGTCACTTCGGGGTTGTCGGATCATAACACATAATAGGTGACTATAGACTTGCAAGATAGGATCAATAACTCACATATATTCATGAAAACATAATTGGTTCAGATCTGAAATCATGGCACTTGGGCCCTAGTGACAAGCATTAAGCATAGCAAAGTCATAGCAACATCAATCTCAGAACATAGTGGATACTAGGGATCAAACCCTAACAAAACTAACTGGATTACATGATAAACCTCATCCAACCCATCACCGTCCAGCAAGCCTACAATGGAATTACTCACGCACGGCGGTGAGCATCATGAAATTGGTGATGGAGGATGGTTGATGATGATGACAGCGACAAATCCCCCTCTCCGCAGCCCCGAACGGACTCCAGACCAGCCCTCCCGAGAGAGATTAGGGCTTGGCGGCGGCTCCGTATAGTAAAATGTGATGAAACTTTTTCTCTGATTTTTTTCTCCGCGAAAGCAAATATATGGAGTTGGAGTTGAGGTCGGTGGACACGTCCAGGGGGCCCACGAGGCAGTGGGGCGCGCCCTAGGGGAGGGGCCGCGCCCCCCACCCTCGTGGACAGGGTGTGGGCCCCCTGACGCCGATTCTTTCGCCAGTATTTTTTATTAATTCTGAAAAGTTGCTCCATAGATTTTCAGGTCATTCCAAGAACTTTTATTTCTACACAAAGATAACACCATGGCAGTTCTGCTGAAAACAGCGTCAGTCCGGGTTAGTTCCATTCAGATCATGCAAGTTAGAGTCCACAACAAGGGCAAAAGTGTTTGAAAAGTAGATACGACGGAGACGTATCAGGACTTGGTCTAGTGCCTTGTCCCGCAGTGGCCTTTGTCTTCAGCAGAGTTGGGCTCTATGAAGACAGATGAGGAACTGGAGAACTTGCTGAAGCTCCTGAGGCAATTGATATGCCAATGGTCCTTTGACAAATGGCGATATGCATAGGTGCTGAGGACTTTGCCGGAGGAGCTGAGGGTTTTGAAGCCCGAGGAATTTGTGCAGCCTGAGGAACTGGGGCAGCCTGAGGAATTTGCCTTGATGGCACAGAAGAGCCTGGCCGTGAGGGCATTGCTGAGGAACTTGGCCATGAGGGCATTGCTGAGGAAGTTGGTTTTCGAGCAGGCTTCTTAGGCATAGCCTTCTTGCTCGTGGTGGCCTCAGCAGCGGCAGCAGCAGAATCTTCGTTGAATTTCTTCACTGCTTCTTTGGCCTTCTTGGCCAACTTAGCTTGCCGCCTGGCCCATTCGTCAGCATAATCCTCACCACGTTTAAGGCTTGTTGGATCAGCTCTTTGGCCAGGTGCCAAAGGAGGTCTTGAGCATGGAGGGTGAAGAGCGAATTTCTTCATATATTTGGGAGTGACATATCTGTACTCCCTCCATTCTCATGCACATCTTCTTTCAATCCTCTGTATGCGCACTTTGCACTCATTCTTGGTTTCTTTGCCGTGGGTTACCTCATCAGGCGTGCAGTACCCTAAGTAAATGTCATCAGGGATCTCAAATGCAGTGTTGACTTCCAATTTCTTTCCTCCTTTCTGAGGCCTTTTACCATCTGCCATTTTCTTCAGCTGAGGAATTTGAACAATAGAGTTCTCTGAGGAAGTATACGGCTTTTCTTCGAGGAACGCTGCTAATGAATTAAGTTGATGAGAACCTAGTGATTTAGCAGCTGACATGTGTACCTGTGAACAGAGTATAGATGCGAATAATTTGGAGAGCTCATATGCGTTCCCAGAAGTTTTTGCAAAACAAAACAAGTTTGAGGAAATTGACCAGTTGTGTCTTGAAAAATTTCACTAAGCGTTCTTTGTCTTAGGTTCCAGAGTTGTGCGGATTGTGAGATTCACACAATTGAGGATCATGAAGAAAAACGTCACTTAGAGAAAAAGATCAAGAGCAGAAGATTTGTGCTAGGTGTTTAGAGTGTGGAAGTTGAGGAATAAACACCTTCTGAAGATTTGATGAAAATCATCAGTATTAATAAAGGCAGTAAAAGTAACTTTTAATTACCCTTGACGAAGAACATGACTAACTGGAAGTGTAGATTGAGAAGTTCGTCGGCTCAGATCTTCGACGCCCTAACTTGGCTGCGGAAGACGTCTATGGCAGCGGTGAAGAGAAGACATCCGCTGCCGGCGCGAGTACGACGGCGACAAGGTCGAGGCAGTGAATCTCTTCCTCATCGGCGATGATGGAAGTAGTGGCGGCGCTAGGTTTTGAGAGCTCGAGCGAGGGAGTGAGGTCGAGCGGAGTAAAAACAAAGTGAGGAGGGGAGGGGGTATTTATAACTGAGGTGAAAAATCGCTCTTCCGAGGAAATTGGACGAACATACCCCTGACCCTTCTCATTCGTGTGACATGTGTCACCCACGTACTGAGAGGTGGCGATTGTGTGAGACCGTGGGTGAATAGATAAATTTATCGTGGGATGTATAACGGTTTGGGCAGCAAAAGCCAAAAATTCATATAAGAATATTTTAAAGTTTCGTTCGCAATTTCTTCAGCTGACAAGGACAAAGTGAAGAATTTGAACGAGTTTCAAATAGAACGCACATGAAGAATTTGTGAACAGACTGGGTTGAGTTTAGCATAGAGGGGGAAAGGATCCGATCACATTCACTTAGCAGAAAAGTCAACTTGAAGAATTAGCAATAAGTGAATGTTGTATAGGACATAAAAACTCAAGAATATATATATATAGTCAATGAAGAACAACGATGGAAGAAGTGAAGACAATGCAAACTTGAAGAATTTGAAAAAAAACTGAGGAATTTCAAAAATGAAGAAAAACTCAAATTGAAGATTTTCAACTTTGGTTGGTGGTGCAACCCACCGTATAAGAATGATGATTTCAGACACTGTGTACAATTGTCGTAGGGTTCTGAGAATCAATTTCTTCATTAATTTCTTCACACTTAGAGGGTTAGTCTTCATTGATTGAAGAAAAATGTTACTTCGTGTGTTGCACATCTAAGTCATCAAGTCAGCATAAGTGTTAGGATGTGTGTCCTGTTCAAAGAACATTCGAAGATTCTAGGATATTTAGCTCACACCGCAACTTGCTAAATCTCTTCTCATCCCAGGGCTTTGTGAAGATATCGGCCAGCTGGTCTTCAGTATTTGCGTGGTCGATGGAGATGTAGCCCTTCAACACATGGTCACAAAGAAAATGATGACGAATCTAGATGTGCTTTGTCTTCGAGTGCTGAACTAGCTTGTGAGCAATCTTGATAGCACTCTCATTATCGCAGTAGAGTGGCACATTCTTCAGATTGATGCCATAGTCCTTAAGGGTTTGCCTGATCCATAGCAATTGAGCACAGAAAGATCCAGCAACAATGTACTCAGCTTCTGCAGTGGAGAGTGATACGCAGTTCTGCTTCTTTGAGGACCAACATACCAAGGATCGTCCGAGGAAATGACATGTGCCTGACGTTGACTTGCGGTCCACCCGATCACCAGCATAGTCAGTCTAAATATCCAATGAGATCAAAGGAAGAGCCCTTGGGATACCATAATCCAAGTGTTGGTGTGTGAGCTAGATATCGAAGAATATGCTTCATAGCCTTATGGTGTGATTCCTTCGGTGTAGCTTGAAATCGGGCACACATGTAAACACTAAGCATAATATCCGGCCTAGATGCACATAGATACAATAAAGAGCCAATCATGGAGCAGTATACCTTTTGATCGAAGTCTTTACCATTTTCATCAGTGCATAGATGGCCATTTGTGGGCATAGGGATTTTGACGCCTTTGCAATATTACATGCCGAATTTCCTCAACACATCCTTGAGGTATTTGTCTTGAGATATGAATATGCCATTGTATTGTTGACGAATTTGAAGACCTAAGAAGAATTTAAATTCTCCCATCATAGACATTTGATATTCTTCACTCATCATATAGGCAAATTCATCACTATAACGTTGGTTAGTACAGCCAAAGATAATATCATCAACATATATTTGGCACACAAATAATTCATCATCATATGTTCTGGTGAAAAGAGTTGGGTCAAGTGAACCGGGTTTGAAGCCTTTCTTCATGAGGAATTCCTTCAGTGTGTGATACCACGCCCGAGGTGCTTTCTTGAGGCCATAGAGGGCCTTGTTGAGTCTGTAGACGTGATCTAGAAATTTTGGATCCTCAAAACCTGGTGGTTGAGCAACATATACTTCTTCCTCAAGCTTACCATTGAGGAATGCACTTTTCACATCCATTTGATGTAAGATGCTATAATGATGGTTAGCATAAGCAAGCAATATGTGAATAGCCTCAAGTCTAGCAATAGGTGCAAAAGTTTCATCGAAATCAATTCCTTCAACCTGTGTGTAGCCTTGAGCTACAAGAGGAGCTATATTCCTTACCACAAGGCCATTTTCATCTTGTGTGTTGCGGTAGATCCATTTGGTACTGATGATGTTGTGCTTGCGTGGGTCTAGTCGCTTGAGAAACTCCCACACATTGTTGACCTCAAATTGATGTAATTCATCTTGCATGGCTTGAATCCACTCAGATTCCATGAATGCTTCATCAACTTTAGTGGGCTCTGTGATAGAGACAAATGCAAAATGCCCACAAAAGTTAGATAAATGTGAAGCTTTTGAGCGTGTGAGAGGACCTGGTGCGTTAATGTCATCGATGATCTTCTTGATCAGCACTTCGTTTGTAACGCGAGGATGTGCGGGTTGACGACTTTTCTTAGACCTAACAGTTTCTTTAGGACCAGTTTCTTCAGCAGCACCAGCAGGATTTTCTTCATGATCCATGCTTGATCATTTGAAGACTTTCTGCACTTCATTTTTGTAAGTGATGATATGCACCCATGTGTAACGAGAATAGTCATCAACTATGACAAAGCCATATAATGATGCAGAACTAGAGAACGTGGCATAATGAGTAGGACCAAAGAGATCCATATGAAGTAATTCAAAGGGACGAGAAGTGGTCATGATAGTCTTCGAGGGATGCTTGGCTCTAGTGATCTTTCCAGCCTCACATGCCCCACAAAGATGATCTTTGGGGAATTTGACACCCTCGATGCCAATGACATGCTTCTTCTTCGCGAGTGTATGCAAGTTCCTCATCCCAGCATGACCAAGTCGTCGATGCCATAACCAGCATTCTAAAGCTTTTGCAAGTAGACATGTGTCAAGCTGTGGTCCTGCAGAGAAATCAACAATATACAAGTCACCTTTCTTAAAGCCTTCGAAGACTTTGGAGTTGTCAGATTCCATTAGCACAAGGCAACGATATTTGCCAAAGACAACAACCATATCAAGATCACAAAGCATTGAGACAGACATGAGGTTGAATCCTAAGGACTCGACAAGCATGACTTTGTCCATGTGTCTATCCTTTGAGATTGCAACCTTACGTAGACCCAATACCTTGCTTTTGCCTTTGTCAGCGTAGGTGATATGCTTTAGATGAGACGGTGACAAATCAGTGTCCATCAAAAAATTCCTGTCACCAGTCATGTGATTTGTACATCCACTGTCGAGGACCCACTCAGTAGCTTTGGGTTGTTCATCCTGCAGATGAATTAGTGCAACTTACGAACCCATATACTTCATGAGTGAAGAATATGATATCAATTTCATCAACAGTAACAGATATAGCAGTGTGAGGACGTGAGAAATGAATGATTCATTTCTTCATGATTAGCTTGCGTCCTTTCAATCATATTCAGGTCTCCAGAAATTCTTCAGATGATCAAGTTCGTCTGGAGACCTGACCCTGCATAAGAGGTTAGTTCTTGTTCTTCACCACCCACATCTGGAGGGGTGGCATAGAAGATAGCGCAGTTCGTTTCACAGAAGAGTGGTTAGGATAAGCATATAAATAAGCAGAGAAATTCTTCGAGGACTTATGAACATAATGGTTTGAAGAATAATGCACATATTCATGGCCCTTAGACTTTCCCTGCGAAACAGAAGTGTTAGCATGATGATGTTCATATGAGGATTTTGATCGATGTGAGGAATTTGATTTGGGGTTCCTATTCTTCACTGGTGGTGTCATGATGATATTCATCTGAAGATTTTCAAGGCACCTTTTAGGAACCCAGATTTTCTTCATAGGGGGGTCGTTCCTGCAGTTAGTTCCAACATATCGAGCAAATACTTCACCATTCTGATTCTTGAACAATTTATAGTTGGAGTCAAATGACTCATCAGAGGAATATGAAGAATCAGAGGTAAAGCCAGCTAAAGTGCATGGATCTACAGGAGGTCCTTTCGCAGCAACCCATGAGGTTTTGGTATACTGCTCAGGTTTCCAGTAGGTCCCATCAACATTGAGTTTCCTCTCAAAGGCAATACCCTCTTTCCTAGGGTTGCTGTTCAAGATCTGCTTTTTGAGCACATCACATAGAGTCTGATGCCCTTTGAGGGTTTTGTAAATGCCTGTCACATACAATTCCTTCATCCCTCCATTATCGTCAGCGATACATGTGGTATCCTCAGATGAGGAATTTGTGACCACGGAGAGAGTTGAAGAATTTGCAGCAATAGAAGCATTTGAACATTCAGGTGATGAATTAGCAGATTCATGCTCAACGCATTTCAGACATGGTGGAATAAATTCTTCCTGAGCAGAACTGATCTGTTGAGCAAGCAATGAATCGTTTTCCTTCTGAAGATCTTCATAACTCGCTTTTAACTTCTCAAGATCTTGCTTTCTCTGAAGAAATTCATAAGAAAGCTTCTCATGATCAGTTAAGAGAGTGTTATGATGATTCTGAAGGTTGTCAAACTTTGTTTGAAGTTTCTGAAGATTATCTGTCAGAGTCTTGGTTCGATTCAATTCCTCACCCAACAGGTCATCGCTTCTGTCTAGTTGATTTTGAATCTTTTCTAAAGACTTCTATGTTTTATCAGCAATTTTAGCAAGTTTCGAGCAGCTAGGCTTGAGATTTTCATCAGATTCATCCTCACTAGAGTAAGAGGGGGAATGTTTGAGTACCTTCAAATCTTTTGCCATAAAGCAGTAGGTGGGAGCATAGTCATCGGCGCTCTTGTCAGCAGAGTTGGGGAGGTCATATTCTTCAGTTGAAGATGGACTTGCTGACGTAAGAAGTAGGGAGAGCTAGGCTAGCCACACCTGAGTCTAATTCCTCAGATTCCTCCTCTTCCACATTATCCTCAGATTCCGCTTCAGAGTCCATTTCCTTGCCAATGAATGCCCGGGCCTTCTTGGAACCGCTCTTCTTGTGAGATGAAGACTTTGAAGATTTTGATGATGAAGACTTTGAAGATTTCTTCTTCTTCTTTGAGTCATCAAAATCGTCATCTTTGTACTTCTTCTTCTTTGATTCCTTTTCCCACAGAGGACAATCAGACATATAGTGACCAGGTTTCTTGCATTTGTGGCAAGTTCTCTTTTTGTAGTCACGAGACGAGGAATCATCATTTCTTGAAGACTTTTCAAAACGACCGCGGTGAGAGAACTTCTGGAATTTCCTCACGAGCATTTCTAGCTCCGAGCTCAATTCTTCAGGATCACCAAGGCTGCTACCAGAATCTTCAGCTTCAGACTCGGATACTGCCTTGGCCTTTAGTGCATGTGATCTTCCGTAGCTCGGTCCATAGAGATCTCTCTTCTCAGCAAGCTGGAACTCATGAGTATTTAGCCTCTCGAGGATATCAGCGGGAGCAAGTGACTTATAATCAGCTCGCTCTTGAATCAAGGTCACACCAAGTCTTCAAGGTCACACCAATTTCTTCACTTTCAAAGTCTTCAGGAGAACCAAAGTCTTTAGTCGAAGACATTCATTTATAGGGGTCGACTTTCAGTGTAAATATCAAACTCCTCATTGACTTATAGAGCCTATGTACACTCACAAACATATTAGTCCCTTAACCTATAAGTGTTCAATACACCAAAAATCACTAAGGGGCACTAGATGCACTTATAGATATACTCTTGATGATTTAAAGGGCATTAGTCCCAGTCTATGTCAGCACAAAATTAATATGGAACCTGATGCTAAACCCGTTGTTGATCACCAACATCGGTTAAATCCGAAGATAAAAGAGGTGGTAAGAACGGAAATATTAAAACTTCTGGAAGCAGGTATAATTTATCCTATAGCTGATAGTAGATGGGTAAGTCCGATTCATTGTGTCCCTAAGAAAGGAGGTATTACTGTTGTTCCTAATGATAAGAATGAGCTTATTCCACAAAGAATTGTTACAGGCTATAGAATGGCAATTGATTTTAGAAAATTAAATAAAGCAACTAGAAAAGATCATTACCCTTTGCCTTTTATTGATCAAATGCTTGAAAGATTATCTAAGCACACACACTTTTGCTTCCTTGATGGATACTCTGGCTTTTCACAAATACCTGTTTCTCAACCTAATCAAGAAAATACCACCTTTACTTGTCCTTTTGGAACCTATGCTTATAGACGTATGCCTTTTGGATTACGTAATGCACTTGCTACCTTTCAAAGATGTATGACTCCTATATTCTCTGACTTTTGTGAAAAGATTATTGAAGTTTTCATGGATGACTTTTCTGTTTATGGGAAGTCTTTTGATGATTGTTTAAGCAATCTTGATCAAGTTTTGCAGAGATGTGAACAAACAAATCTTGTCTTGAATTGGGAGAAGTGCCACTTTATGGTTAATGAAGGCATTGTCTTGGGTCATAAGATTACTGAGAAGGGTATTGAAGTGGACAAAGCTAAGGTTGATGCCATTGAGAAAATGACATGTCCTAAGGACATCAAAGGTATTCGTAGTTTCCTAGGTCATGCTGGTTTCTATAGGAGATTTATCAAAGACTTCTCTAAAATTTCTAGGCCTCTTACTAATCTTTTGCAAAAGGATACCCCTTTTGTGTTTGATGATGATTGTCTTGAAGCCTTTGAAACACTCAAGAAAGCCTTAATCTCTGCACCTATTTTTCAACCACCTGATTGGAACTTGCCTTTTGAAATTATGTGTGATGCTAGTGATTATGTTGTTGGTGCTGTTCTAGGACAAAGAGTTGATAAGAAACTGGATGTTATTCATTATGCTAGTAAAACTATAGACAATACTCAAAGGAATTATGCTACTACTGAAAAATAATTCTTAGCAATGGTGTTTGCTTGTGATAAATTTAGATCTTATATTGTTGATTCTAAAGTAACTGTTCACATAGAACATGTTGCTATTAAATATCTTATGGAAAATAAAGATGCTAAACCTAGACTTATTCATTGGGTTCTCTTGTTACAAGAAAATTTACATATCATTGATAGAAAAGGAGCTGAGAACCCCGTAGCTGATAACTTGTCTAGGCTTGAAAATGTGCTTGATGACCCACTACCCTATTGATGATAGTTTTCCTGATGAGAAGCTAGCTACAATAAATGTTGCTAATAGTACTCCTTGGTATGCTGATTATGCTAATTACATTGTTGCTAAATATTTACCGCCTAGCATTACATACCAACAAAAGAAAAAAATACTTCTATGATTTAAGACATTACTTTTGGGATGACCCACATCTTTAAAAAGGAGTAGATGGTATTATTAGACGTTGTGTACCTGAGCATGAACAAGGACAAATCCTACGGAAATGTCACTCCAAGGCTTATTGAGAGCATCATGCTAGAGATAGAACTGCTCACAAGGTATTGTAGTCTGGATTTTATTGGCCCACTCTCTTCAAGGATGCCCATAAGTATGTCTCATCTTGTGATGAATGTCAAAGAATAGGTAATATTGGTAAGCGTCAGGAAATGCCTATGAATTATTCACTTGATGTTGAACCATTTGATGTTTGGGGATTTGATTACATGGGACCTTTTCCTTCCTCTAATGGGTATACACATATTTTGGTTGTTGTTGATTATGTTACTAAATGGGTAGAAGCTATTCCAACCAGTAATGCTGATCACAACACCTCTATTAAAATGCTTAAGGAAGTTATTTTCCCAAAGTTTGGAGTCCCTGGATATTTGATGACTGATGGTGGTTCACACTTTCTTCATGGTTCTTTTCGTAAAATTCTTGCCAAGTATGATGTTAACCATAGAATTGCATCACCCTATCATCCTCAGTCTAGTGGTGAAGTTGAACATAGAAATAGAGAAATAAAATTAATTTTGCAAAAGACTATCAATAGGTCCAGGAAGAATTGGTCTAAGAAATTAGATGATGCACTTTGGGCTTATAGAACAGCATATAAAAATCCTATGGGTATGTCTCCTTATAAAACAGTTTATGCAAAAGCTTGTCATTTGCCTCTTGAGTTAGAACATAAAGCTTATTGGGAAGTCAAAGGACTCAATTATGATTTCAAATTTCCTGGGAAAAAGAGGTTATTTGATATAAGCTCATTAGATGAATGGAGAACCCAAGCTTATGAAAATGCAAAATTATTCAAAAAAAGTTAAAAGATGGCATGACAAAAGAATTCAAAAGCATGATTCTAAAGTTGGAGAATATGTTCTTTTGTACAACTCTCATTTCAGATTCTTTACAGGAAAGCTCCTCTCAAAATGGGAAGGCCCATATGTCATCAAGGAGGTTTACTGGTCTGGAGCCATCAAAATAAATAATTCCGAAGGTACTAACCCGAGGGTTGTCAATGAGCAACGAATAAAGCATTATATCTCAGGTACGCCCTTTAGTGTTGAAAGTAATATTATCCAAACTTTGACACTGGAAGAACACATAAAAGAGTCCTGCCGGAACACTCCAAAATCGTGGAAATAAGGAGGTACGTGATACGGTAAGTAAACGGACTCCGAAAAATCCGCAAAAATATATTTTGTCAGTTTTGGAATATTTTAAAATTTTGGAAATAAAGAAACTACCAGGAACCGTCCCCTGGTGGGCACAAGACACTAGGGCCCCCCGCACTCTGTTTTTATTCCGTATACTTGTCCTCCAAGATAAAAAATCTATATATACTTCTCGAACCTGTTAATCACCGTATCGCGGAGAAATCCTCTGTTCTCTTTTCTTGCTGTTTTTTGTCAGATCCCATCTACCATGGCTGCTTCAAGCTCCTCCAAGGACAAGTTCTTCAAGAACGTCATCAACCCATATCTGTGGGAGGTGGTGCGGCACCCTCAGGTCATTGAGATGCATGAGGGGGTTCTTCACCTTTGCGATGTGCCCTGTCCCAAGGGGACGGGAACCGTGGAGGCTAGCCTCGAAGCTATGGAGCAAGACGTCTTCCGGTGCAAGGGGATGGTGGAACATGGACTCCATGTCAATCACCTCATGATCACGGACCTCTCCCGTGATCTCATGGTGGATGGCAAGCCCATGAAGGACATCATCTTCACCCTTAACGAGCAAATCAACTTCCTCCAAAGGCAGATCTACGACCTCCAGAACCAAGTCTTTCAGTATGAGTTGAGGTTTAAAGGTATGAGTTTGGCTGCTAGTTGCAGGACCCGTGAGACTCACTCCTCCTCTTACGATGGTGGACCTCTGCCATGGAAATCCGAGGACAAGACCTCTTCTACATCACCACCAAAGGAGAATTGAGTATCGGGTATGGGCACTCCCCTTGGCTTTCGCCAAGCTTGGGGGAGGTGCCCCGGTATCGTATCATCCCACTATCATTTTGCATTTACTTATCTTAGTTTGATCTTTTTTATTTAGATGAAATAAAGTTTAGTTCGATCCATTCTTTTGGAGAGTTTGCTTAGTGAACTATCACTGTAATTGTGTGCAAGTTATATAATAAAGGTTAGTTTGAGTTTTTGCTTTCTTTACCTTCTTGTTGCAAATAAAGAAAAGAAAGAAGAAATAAGAAGTGAATGAATAGAAGAAAGGAAACAAATCAATAGATCATATACCAATCCTATGATAGGTGATGGCACCACATAAGGAAAAGTATAAGTAGAAAATTTTATTAGAGATTGATAAACATAACATTAGTCAATGATGAACCTCTGATACGTCTCCAACGTATCTATAATTTTATTGTTCCATGCTGTTATATTATCATTCTTGGATGTTTTACAAGCATTTTATAGTCATTTTATATCATTTTTTGGTACTAACCTATTGACATAGTGCCAAGTGCTAGTTGCTGTTTTCTGCATGTTTTTTAGATCGCAGGAAATCAATATCAAACAGAGTCCAAACACTGTGAAACTTTTTGAGGATTTTTTATGGACCAGAACACTTCCAATGGGCCAGAGCTGCACCTGGGGGCGTGCCCCGAGGGGGCACCCACCAGGGCGCACCTGGGCCCCCAGGCGCACCCAGGTGGGTTGTGACCACTTCGGTGGCCTCCCGCACCCCCTCTTTGCCCTATAAATTCACAAATATTCCAAAACCCTTCGGGGCAGCCCTAGATCAGAAGTTCCGCCGCCGCAAGGCCTCTGTATCCACGAGATCCAATCTAGACCCTGTTCCGGCACCCTGTCGGAGGGGGAGATCATCACCGGTGGCCTTCTTCAGCATCCCGGCGGCCACCACGATGAGGATGGAGTAGTCCACCCTTCTGGATGAGGGTTTGTACCAGTAGCTATGTGTTTAATCTCTCTCTCTCTCTCTCTCTCGTGTTCTTGAGATGTCACGATCTTGATGTATTGCGGGCTTTGTTAATATATTCGGATCATATGGTGTTTTCCCCTCTCTATCTTGTTGTGATGAATTGAGTATTTCCCTTTGAGATTTCATTGTTATCAGATTGAATACTTTTATGGATTTGAGAACACTTGATATATATCTTGCAATTGAATACTCGTGGTGACAATGGGGTATCGTATTGATTCACTTGATATATGTTTTGGCACTCAACTCGCGGATTCCTGAGGTGACATTGGGGTAATCTATGCATAGGGGTTGATGCACGTTCTTGTCTTTGTTTCTCCTGTAGAAATCTTGGGGCACTCTTTGAAGTTCTTTGTGTTGGATTGAGTATTATGAATATGAATTTGCTTTGGTGTTATTTTAGTACGAACTCTACGATAGATCGAATGGAAAGAATAGCTTTGTGTTATTTTAGTATGAACTCTTGAATAGATCGAACAGAAAGAATAGCTTTGAGGTGGTTTCGTACCCTAAAAACAATTTATTCTTATGTTCTCTGCTAGATAGGAACTTTGGAGTGATTCTTCATCGCACTTTGAGGGATGGTTATATGATCCAATCATATTAGCACTGTTGAGATATTGCACTAGCGAAAGTACGGACCCTAGGCCTCCTTTTTAAGCATCGAAATACCTTTTTTGTGCCCATTTACTATTTACTACCTTGTTGTTTTTATTTATTTAGATTATAAAAATATATTTCTACCATCAATATTACACTTTTATCAGCATCTCTTCGCCAAACTAGTGCATCTATACAATTTGCCATTGTATTGGGTGTGTTGAGGACACAAGAGATTTCTTGTATTTGGTTGCAGGGTTGTTCGAGAGATACCATCTTCATCCTGCACCTCCCACGGATTGATAAACCTTAGGTCATCTACTTGAGGGAAAATTGCTACTGTCCTACAAAACTCTGCGCTTGGAGGCCCAACACGAGTCTACAAGGATAAAGTTGCGTAGTAGACATCAAACTCTTTTCTGGCACCGTTGCCGGGGAGGTTAGGAAAGCGGCACTCACATCCCGTCAATGAAGCTCTTTTCTGGCGCCGTTGCCGAGGAGGTGAGTGCATGAAGGTATATCTTTAGATCTTGCAATTGAATCTTTTGGTTTCTTGTTTTATCACTAGTTTGGTTTATAAAAGAAAACTACAAAAAATGGAATTGAGGTTTCATCATATTGTTTATCTTTATAATGTCTTTCGTGAAAATGATGGAAAGGAAAATTGTGCTCAATTGATAGAAGAAGAATTCAATAGAATGTTTGGTATAAATTATGAGCATGATTGCAATGTTGTTAGTATGAATTCTTTGAATATCCATGATGCCACTGATATGAAAAGCCATAAGCTTGGGGATGCTATGTTTGATGAAGATGATATTTTTAGTCCCCCAAGATTTGATGTGCAAATTTTTTATAATGATTGCATGCCTCCTATTTATGATGATTATAATGATGATAGTGGATTCGGAGAGGTCATGACTTTATTTAATGATGAATCCACATTTTTGGATGAGTCTTCAATTGACTATGATAACAAAGTTGCTATCTATGATGATTATGGTGATGACATGTATGCTATAAAAAATAATGATAACCATGAAACTTGTCATCATGATTTTAATTTGCACTCTCATGATAGTTATTTTGTTGAGTTTGCTCCCACTATTATTGATGAGAAGAAATTTGCTTATGTGGAGAGTAATAAGTTTTCTATGCTTTTGTGTCATGAAAGGAATGCTTTATGTGATGGTTATATTGTTGAAATTCTTCATGATGCTACTGAAAATTATTATGAGAGAGGAACATATGCTTTTACATATTGCAAAAATATCAAGTTTCCCCTCTATGTGTTGAAAATCTTGAAGTTATGCTTGTTTTGCCTTCCTATGATAGTTGATTATTGTTCCCATAAATTGTTTGCTCATAAAATCCCTATGCATAGGAATTATTTTAGGCTTAAATATGCTAGTCATATGCTTCATGATGCTCTCTTTGTGTTTCAATTCTTATCTTTTATGCGAGCATCAGTGAAATCATCATGCCTCGCTTAAAAGGCATTAAAGAAAAGCGCTTTTTGGGAGACAGCGCAATATTTTTACCTACTGTTTGTGTGTGTTCATATGATTAAGCTACTGTAGTAATCATGTTTTATTGCTTTTGTTTCAATAAAGTGCCAAGGAAAGCCTTTGGGATAGTGTGGATGATAGTTGACTTGAATCTGTGCAAAAACAGAAACTTTTGCGCTCATTCCAGGAATTTTAAAAATTCACTAGAACATGATTTTGATCTGAATTTTTTTACAGGTAATAGATACACAAATAGTTCTCTATGTTTTCCTAATTTTTCAGAATTTTTGGAGTAACAGAAGTATGGTTTGAGTATAGATTACTACAGACTGTTCTGTTTTTGACAGATTCTGTTTTCAATGCATAGTTTGCTTGTTTCCTAGTTTCTATAGCTTATATTGCTCAATATAGAGTGGAAATGATATGCTATAGTAGTCATTGTGTGGAAACAATTATGAATCTTGTCTTTGACAATACCAAAGTGAAATGGTTTACTCTTTATCATACTAACCTATCTCACGAAGTTCCGTTATGTTTTGTGTGATTGAAGTTTTCAAGTTTTGGGTGAGATGCTGATATGATGAGAATAAGGAGTGACAAGACCCTAAGCTTGGGGATGACGAAGACACCCCAAGGTAATATTCAAGGAAGATCCAAGCAACTAAGCTTGGGGATGTCCCGGAAGGCATCCCCTCTTTCGTCTCCAACATGCTCAAGCTTGGGGATGCCCAAGGCATCCCAAGTTAATATTCCAAGAAGTCTCAAGCATCTAAGCTTGGGGATGCCCCGGTAGGCATCCCACCTTTCTTCACCAACAATTATCTGTTAGTATCGGTTGATCCTAAGTTTTTGCTTCTTCACATGAGGTGTGCTATCCTTGGAATGTCATTTTATTTTGTTTTTCTTGTTGTTTTAATAAAATATTTAGATCTGAAAATTTTAAATAAGAGAGAGTCCTCACATAGCTACCCATTTACATAACTACTCGCCTGATCTTCACTTATATCTTTTTTGGAGTAGTTTGTCATTTGCTCTAGTGCTTCACTTATATCTTTTTGAGCACGGCGTGCTTTAGTATTTTTGAAGAAATTCTCTCTTGCTTCACTTAAATTAATTTGAGAGAAAGAAATATTATGCTCATGATCTTCACTTATATTTGTTTGAGCTTATCAAAAGCAACACATGAAAATTAGTTCCAAAGTGATAAATATCCAAGAAGGATATGATAAAAACTTTCATGAAGATCATTGGACAAAATAAACTTGATTCAGCACGGAAGTCAATAGTCATGCAATGAAATTACATCCTACTTGTGGTGCATTATTCGGTGTTAATTATGCTTAATGATCGCTTATGAGATTATTTGTTTCTTGGTTGGTCGCTTCTCAATCTTTTGCTAGCCTTCATTTTGCACTAAGTATGATCACTACTTGTGCATCCAAAATCCTCTAAACCAGTTTTGCCACATGAGTCCACTATACCTACCTATATGCGGTATTCTTTTGCCGTTATAAGCAAATTTGTATGTGCCATCTCTAATTTTCAAAATAAATTTCTCTTTTGTGTGCTCGTACCGCTCGTGAGGCGGTGAGGGGTGGCCAATATTTTCCATGGTAGATGTGTTATTCTCACGATGAGTGTTTATTCACTTGTCATTGCACAAGAGTAAGGCAAAGGTATTAGGGATGCCCAGTCCCGAAATGAAAAATGAATTTATTTTATGTTGTCAAAGAATAAATTCCTTGGAAAGTGTTGGTACGGAGGGCAACCATGGTTTCGGCTAGCCATGGAAAGTGAAAGTATGGTGGAGAAAGAAATAAACTTTATTATCTGTTTGGGAACCGCCTATGATTTATCTAGCATGGAAAGTGTTGGGAGCTCTAAGTCATTTTCATTGGTGGGAAAAGTATGCCTCCCAAAATGTTTTTATCTCTAAGTTTTTTGCTTTGAGCTCTGGCACCTCTACAAATCCCTACTTCCCTCTGCGAAGGGCCTTTCTTTTACTTTATGCAATTTTTATTTTTAATATGAGTCTCCATCTTCTCTTATAAAGCACCAACTAGGGGGCACTATGATCGTATTTGAGCATTGGTTATAGCTAATATGCGAGTGAGTTTCATGAATGGATCAATGATTGAGCATGATGGGCTAGGGATAACTTATTTTAGCGTTGATATTTTGAAAGACATGGTTGCTTGTTGGTATGCTTGAGTATCTAAATTATCATGTCAAAACTAGACTATTGCTTTGAACCACATAAAAGTCCCAATTTCCATGCTATAAATAAAAGAATATGAGATGACATGATAGGCAGCATTCCACATCAAAATTCTGTTCTTATCATTTACCTACTTGAGGACGAGAAGGAATTAAGCTTGGGAATGCTGATACATCTCCAACGTATCTATAATTATTGATTGTTCCATGTTGTTATATTATCATTATTGGAGGTTTTACAAGCATTTTATAGTCATTTATATCATTTTTTGGTACTAACCTATTGACATAGTGCCAAGTGCCAGTTGTTGTTTTCTCCATGTTTTCTACATCGCAGGAAATCAATATCAAACAGAGTCCGAACACTTTGAAACTTTTTGAGGATTTTTTATGGACCAGAACACTTCCAATGGGCCAGATCTACACCTGGGGGTGCCCCGAGGGGGCACAACCCACCAGGGCGCACCTGGGCCCCCAGACGCGCCCAGGTGGGTTGTGACCACTTTGGTGGCCTCCCGCACCCCCTCTTCGCCCTACAAATTCACAAATATTCCAAAACCCTTCGGGGCAACCCTAGATCAGATGTTCCGCCGTCGTAAGGCATCTGTATCCATGAGATCCAATCTAGACCCCGTTTCGGCACCCTGCCGGAGGGGGAGATCATCACCGGTGGCCATCATCATCATCCCGGCGGCCACCACGATGAGGAGGGAGTAGTTCACCCTCGGGGCTGAGGGTTTGTACCAGTAGCTATGTGTTTAATCTCTCTCTATCTCTCCCTCTCTCTCGTGTTCTTGAGATGTCACGATCTTGATGTATCGCGGGCTTTGTTAATATGGTCGGATCATATGGTGTTTTCCCCTCTCTATCTTGTTGTGATAAATTGAGTATTTCCCTTTGAGATTTCGTTGTTATCGGATTGAATAATTTTATTGATTTGAGAACACTTGATATATATCTTGCAACTGAATACTCGTGGTGACAATGGGGTATCTTATTGATTCACTTGATATATGTTTTGGCACTCAACTCGCGGATTCTCGAGGTGACATTGGGGTAATCTATGCATAGGGGTTGATGCACTTTCTTGTCTTTGTTTCTCCGGTAGAAATCTTGGGGCACTCTTTGAAGTTATTTGTGTTGGATTGAGTATTATGAATATGAATTTTCTTTGGTGTTATTTTAGTACGAACTCTAGGATAGATCGAACAGAAAGAATAGCTTTGTGTTATTTTAGTACGAACTCTTGAATAGATCGAATGGAAAGAATAGCTTTGAGGTGGTTTCGTACCCTACAAACAATTTATTCTTATGTTCTCCGCTAGATAGGAACTTTGGAGTGATTCTTCATCGCACTTTGAGGGATGGTTATATGAGCCAATTATATTAGCACTGTTGAGAGATTGCACTAGTGAAAGTACGGACCCTAGGCCTCCTTTTTAAGCATAGAAATACCGTTTTTGTGCCTGTTTACTATTTGCTACCTCGCTGTTTTTATTTATTCAGATTATAAAAATATGTTTCTACCATCAATATTACACTTTTATCACCATCTCTTCGCCGAACTAGTTCATCTATACAATTTGCCATTGTATTGGGTGTGTTGGGGACACAAGAGATTTCTTGTATTTGGTTGCAGGGTTGTTCGAGAGAGACCATTTTTATCCTACACCTCCCACGGATTGATAAATCTTAGGTCATCCACTTGAGAGAAAATTGCTACTGTCCTACAAAACTCTGCGCTTGGAGGCCCAACACAAGTCTACAAGAATAAAGTTGCATAGTAGACATCAAACTCATGAAAGAATTAACAAGGGAAGAGAAGATTCACATATAAATATACTATCCTAGAAATCTTTTGTGATTGTGAGCCCTCATCAAAATATTATATGCCAAAATTGTTGACGTTGGACAAGGAAGACAACTTAATGATTTATGTTTCTTTATATTCACATAGAAGTCATATTGTCATAGATCCTTCAACATGTGGTGCTTGGCCCTATATTTGCTAGCCAAAAATTCCGCACTAAGTAGAGATACTACTTGTGGATCCAAAAACCCTTAAACCCAAATATTTTTCAAAGTGTCGGGGCCTTTAGCAAGATCCCTCAAGTAAGTTGTCATCGGTGCAAAAAGGCAATAAAAATTGCTTCTAAATATGTGAGATCATTTAGTGTAAGAGAAAATTGAGCGTTGTACGAACTTGGATGAGAAAGAATAAAAGTGACAGACTGCATAATAAAGGTTGTCATCTTAAGGGCCAATACAACTTGACTTCTCTTGCACTAAGGGATTGAGCATGCAAACAAATAAGCGCATGGCAACCTCTGCTTCCTCTACGAAGGGCCTATCTTTTACTTTCATGTATTTACTTTTATGCAAAGAGTCAAAGTTTATCCTTTTATTTTTCTCTTTTGGCAAGCATCATGTGGTGAGGAAAGATCTAGGCACATATGTCTAGTTGAATATAGATAGCATGAGTTATTATTGTTGACATCACCCTTGAGGTGAGTATGTTAGGAGGTGAAACTATAAGCCCCTATCTTTCTATGTGTCCGGTTGAAACGTTTTGATCATGAGTACAAGGTGAGTGTTAGCAATCATAGAAGACTATATGGTGGTTGAGTATGTGGACTTGCCTAAAGGTTCCGACACGCGACTCTTCCTAAAAAGATGATGAATTGTAGTTGCAAAGTTGACTGAGAGCATAGTTTGTTGGTTTCAAATAGAGTTTTTGCTTTATACTTTGATTATGTGATGAACTGTTAATTATTCATGAGAAGTATATGATAAAAGTTCTATTATAAAAGTCCTATGTTTAATTTTGTTGTTGTTATAATAATCAACATGATGCTTCTATTTTCGTATTTTATTTTTATCGACACCTCTCTCTCAAAGTATGTGGACATGTTTTTCGATTTCGGTTTTTGCTTGAGGACAAGCAAGGTCTAAGCTTGGGGGAGTTGATACGTCCATTTTGCATCATTTTTTCTTGCTGTTATTTATGATGTTTTTATCCATAATAATGCTTTTTGGAGTCATTCTAATGCCTTTTCTCTCATAATTTGCAAGGTACACACCAAGAGGGAGAATTCTGGCAGCTGGAAATCTGGACATGAAAAAGCTACGTCAGGCTACCTATTCTGCACAACTCCAACCAAGCTGAAACTTCATGGAGAATTTTTATGGAATATTTCAGAAATATTGGAGAAAATAACTACCAGAGGGGGCCCACCAGGTGGGCACAACCCACCTGGGCGCGCCAGGGAGCCCGGGCATGCCCTGGTGGGTTGTGCCCTCCTCGGCCCACCTCCGGTACCCACCTTCTGGTATATAAGTCATTTTGATCTTGAAAAAAATAAGGAGAGGGCTTTCGGGACGGAACGACACCGTCTTGAGGCGGAACTTGGGCAGGAGCACGTTTGCCCTTCGGCAGAGCGATTCCGCCGGGGGAACTTCCCTCCCGGAGGGGGAAGTCATCGTCATCACCAACAACTCTCCCATCTTGTGGAGGGCAATCTCCATCAACATCTTCAACAGCGCCATCTCATCTCGAACCGTAGTTCATCTCGTGTATTCAATCTTGTTACCGGATCTATAGATTGGTGCTTGTGGCTGACTAGTAGTGTTGATTACATCTTGTAGTTGATTACTATATGGTTTATTTGGTGGAAGATTATATGTTCATATCCATTATGCTATTTAATACTCCTCTGATCATGAGCATGTTTATCATTTTTGAGTAGTTGCTTTCGTTCTTGAGGTCACGGAAGAAATCATGTTGCAAGTAATCATGTGAATTTGATATGTGTTCAATATTTTGATAGTATGTATGTTGTGATTCCCTTAGTGGTGTCATGTGAACGTCGACTACATGACACTTCACCATATTTTGGGCCTAAGGGAATGCATTGTGGAGTAGCAATTAGATGGTGGGTTGCGAGAGTGACAGAAACTTAAACCCCAGTTTATGCACTGTTCCGTAAGGGACCGATTGGATCCTAGAGTTTAATGTTATGGTTAGAATTTATTCTTAATACATTTCTCGTAGTTGCGGATGCTTGCGGGAGGGTTAATCATAAGTAGGAGGTTTGTTCAAGTAAGAACAACACCTAAGCACCAGTCCACCCACATATCAAATAATCAAAGTAGCGAACACAAATCAAACCAACATGATGAAAGTGACTAGATGAAATTCCCGTGTACCCTCAAGAACGCTTTGCTTATCATAAGAGACCATTTTGGCCTGTCCTTTGCCTCAAAAGGATTGGGCTACCTTGCTGCACTTTTGTTACTACTATCGTTACTTGCTCGTTATAAATTATCTTGCTATCAAACTACTACGTTACTTACAATTTCAGCACTTGCAGACATTACCTTACTGAAAACTACTTGTCATTTCCTTCTGCTCCTCGTTGGGTTCGACACTCTTACTTATCGAAAAGAGCTACAATTGATCCCCTATACTTGTGGGTCATCAAGGGGTTAAAACCCGTTTGTATAGAACGTAATGGTACCAGTGAGATCCTTTCACAATACAAAAACATTCAAAGTTCTGACTTGAAACAAGTTATGAAAGGAGCATTGGTGATGACGATGTCTTCAATTTCCCCCTCCTGGAGGGAAGTATCCCTGGCGAAATTTGTTTCACCGAAGAGCAAAAGTGCTCCTACCCAGGTTCCACCTCGAGACGGCGGTGCTTCGCCCCAAAAGCCTTCTTCTAATTTTTTTCTAGGGCAAATGGCTTCATATATCAGGAGATGGGATTCGGAGACCTTTAGTGGACCCCACAAGCTCTCATGGCGCACCCCGGGCGGAGCCACCTGAGCTTGTGGGCCCATGGTGGGTCCTCTCCCGTATATTTTCTTCTAGTATTTTTTATATATTCCAAAATAATTCTTCGTAAGCTTTCAGGTCATTTGACGCTCCGGAAAATAGCTATCGCTGTTGTAGCTCCTTCTAGGTCCAGATTTTCAGCTGTTGGCAATCTCCCTCTTGTGATTTAACTTGCAATTTAAGAGAGAATAGGCACTATAATTGCATTAAAAGGTGAAATATAACTTTCAAACAGTAAAAATAACTATAGGAAAACCTGATGCAAAATGGACGTATCAGTTGGAGCACCATTTTGCATATGTCATCAGCCTTGACAGAATGTGCAATTCATATTAGCCCCTTGGGTTGCACATTCAACTTCAACCAACAATCCATGAGGAGGAAGTGGTTTTTCTCCACCCTCAAGTACAATGTGCATGCACGGGAGGGCTAGCAAAAGAGGACTTGGTCACAAGTTGCATATCCGACCAAATGACCAAAACATAGAGCATATTTAGCCAAATGACCAACACACAGAACAACTTACTTGCTCGGTGATTTATGCACCACTTGTCCACCAGTTTAAGAGTATTTTGTAATGGCCTCAATACTTGATCACGGGATCATAGATGGTGTACCATTAATGGGTGATCGACTTTGGTGTACGATCCCAGATAGCTTTCTTGCGGTAGGAATCGAAGTTCTTATGCTCATGCAACCAAGAAGGAACATTGGATCAAAAGGTTGAGCCCCTTTGCTTTGTGCCTTGAAATGAATCAACGCTAGTGGCAAACCAAGCATCACACAACAATTCGTCCTCTCTCAAATTGAAACCTTTTCTCCTACCCTTCTATTTTGGTCCGGCACTGGACGTCCAATCATCCGGATCAAGGCCCGTTTGCTCGGCGTACGAGTCCGGTTGCGTCGCGTATGAGTCCACATGTGTTGGACATATGCCCTAGAGGCAATAATAAATTAGTTATTATTATATTTCCTTGTTCATGATAATCGTTTGTTATCCATGCTAAAATTGTATTGAAAGGAAACTCAGATACATGTGTGGATACATAGACAACACCATGTCCCTAGTAAGCCTCTCTTGACTAGCTCGTTGATCAATAGATGGTTACAGTTTCCTGACCATGGACATTGGATGTCATTGATAACGGGATCACATCATTAGAAGAATGATGTGATGGACAAGACCCAATCCTAAGCCTAGCACAAAGATCGTAGTTCGTATGCTAAAGCTTTTCTAATGTCAAGTATCTTTTCCTTAGACCATGAGATTGTGCAACTCCCGGATACCGTAGGAATGCTTTGGGTGTACCAAACGTCACAACTTAACTGGGTGGCTATAAAGGTGCACTACAGGTATCTCCAAAAGTGTCTGTTGGGTTGGCACGAATCGAGACTGGGATTTGTCACTCCGTGTAAACGGAGAGGTATCTCTGGGCCCACTCGGTAGGACATCATCATAATGTGCACAATGTGACCAAGGGGTTGATCACGGGATGATGTGTTACGGAACGAGTAAAGAGACTTGCCGTAACGAGATTGAACAAGGTATCGGATATCGACGATCGAATCTCGGGGAAGTACAATACCGCTAGACAAAGGGAATTGTATATGGGATCGATTGAGTCCTTGACATCGTGGTTCATCCGATGAGATCATCGTGGAACATGTGGGAGCCAACATGGGTATCCAGATCCCGCTTTTGGTTATTGACCGGAGAACGTCTCGGTCATGTCTGCATGGTTCCCGAACCCGTAGGGTCTACACACTTAAGGTTCGATGACGCTAGGGTTATAAAGGAAGTTTGTATGTGGTTACCGAATGTTGTTCGGAGTCCCGGATAAGATCCCGGACGTCACAAGGAGTTCCGGAATGGTCCGGAGGTAAAGATTTATATATGGGAAGTCCTGTTTTGGTCACCGGAAAAGTTTCGGGTTTTTCCGGTAACGTACCGGGACCACCGGGAGGGTCCCGGGGGTCCACCAAGTGGGGCCACCTGCCCCAGAAGGCTGCGTGGGCCAAGTGTGGGAGGGAACCAGCCCCAAGGGGGCTGGTGCGCCCCCCACAAGAGGCCCAAGGCGCAAGGGTGAGTGGGAGGGGGCAAACCCTAGGGCAGATGGGCCCTAAGGCCCATCTAGTGGGCGCCTCCCTCTCCCTCCCCTCTTGGCCGCCTCCCCTTGATCCCATCTAGGGCTGCCGCCCCTCTAGGGGTGGGAACCCTAGAGGGGGCGCACCCTCCTCCCCTTCCCCTATATATATGAGGCCTAGGGGCTGCCCAATAGCCGCGATTCTATCTCTCGTTGGTGCAGCCCTGCGTCTCTTCTTCCTCCTCCTCTCCCTTGGTGCTTGGCGAAGCCCTGCAGGGATTGCCACGCTCCTCCAACACCACCATGCCGTTGTGCTGCTGCTGGACGGAGTCTTCCTCAACCTCTCCCTTTCTCCTTGCTGGATCAAGGCGTGGGAGACTTCACCGGGCTGTACGTGTGTTGAACGCGGAGGTGCCGTCCGTTCGGCACTAGGATCTCCGGTGATTTGGATCACGACGAGTACGACTCCTTCAACCCCGTTCTCTTGAACGCTTCCGCTTAGCGATCTACAAGGGTATGTAGATGCACTCTCCTTCCCCTCATTGCTGGTTTCTCCATAGATAGATCTTGGTGACACGTAGGAAAATTTTGAATTTCTGCTACGTTCCCCAGCAGTGGCATCATGAGCTAGGTCTATTGCGTAGATTCTTTGCACGAGTAGAACACAAAGTAGTTGTGGGCGTTGATGTTGTTCAATATGCTTACTGTTACTAGTCCAATCTTGTTTCGACGGTATTGTGGGATGAAGCGGCCCGGACCGACCTTACATGTACTCTTACGTGAGACAGGTTCCACCGACTGACATGCACTTGGTGCATAAGGTGGCTAGCGGGTGCCAGTCTCTCCCACTTTAGTCGGAACGGATTCAATGAAAATGGTCCTTATGAAGGGTAAATAGCAATTGGCATATCACGTTGTGGTTTTGCGTAGGTAAGAAACGTTCTTGCTAGAAACCCATAGCAGCCATGTAAAACATGCAAACAACAGTTAGAGGACGTCTAACTTGTTTTTGCAGGGTATGCTATGTGATGTGATATGGCCAAGAAGAATGTGATGAATGATATGTGATGTATGAGATTGATCATGTTCTTGTAATAGGATTCACGACTTGCATGTCGATGAGTATGACAACCGGCAGGAGCCATAGGAGTTTTCTTTATTTATTGTATGACCTGCGTGTCATTAAACAACGCCATGTAATTACTTTACTTTATTGCTAACCGGTAGCCATAGTAGTAGAAGTAATAGTTGGCGAGACAACTTCATGAAGACACGATGATGGAGATCATGATGATGGAGATCATGGTGTCATGCCGGTGACGATGATGATCATGGAGCCCTGAAGATGGAGATCAATGGAGCTATATGATATTGGCCATATCATGTCACTACTATATAATTGCATGTGATGTTTATTATGTTTATGCATCTTGTTTACTTAGAACGATGGTAGTAAATAAGATGATCCCTTACAACAATTTCAAGAAGTGTTCTCCCCTAACTGTGCACCGTTCCTAAAGTTCGTCGCTTCTAAGCACCACGTGATGATCGGATGTGATGGATTCTTACGTTCACATACAACGGGTGTTGACGAGCCTAGCATGTACAGACATGGCCTCGGAACACAAGCAATACACTTAGGGTTAACTTGACGAGCCTAGCATGTACAGACATGGCCTCGGAACACAGAGACCGAAAGGTCGAGCATGAGTCGTATAGTAGATACGATCAACATGAAGATGTTCACCGATGATGACTAGTCCGTCTCACGTGATGATCGGACACGGCCTAGTTGACTCGGATCATGTAATCACTTAGATGACCAGAGGGATGTCTATCTGAGTGGGAGTTCATAAGATGAACTTAATTATCTTGAACATAGTCAAAAGACCTTTTGCAAATTATGTCGCAAGCTCGCGCTTTAGTTCCACTGTTTAGATATGTTCCTAGAGAAAATATAGTTGAAAGTTGACAGTAGCGATTATGCGGACAGTAGAAAGCTTATGTCCTTAATGCACCGCTCAGTGTGCTGAACCCCAAACGTCGTTTGTGGATGTTACGAACATCGGACATACACCTTTGATAACTACGTGATAGTTCAGTTAAACGGTTTAGAGTTGAGGCACCGAAGACGTTTTTCGAAACGTCGCGGAACATATGAGATGTTTCAAGGGCTGAAATTGGGATTTCAGGCTCGTGCCCATGTCAAGAGGTATAAGACCTCCGACGATTGTCTTAGCCTGCAAACTAAGGGAGAAAAGCTCAATCGTTGAGCTTGTGCTCAGATTGTCTGAGTGCAACAATCACTTGAATCGAGTGGGAGTTAATCTTCCAGATGAGATAGTGATGTTTCTCCAAAGACATTGCCACCAAGCTGCTAGAGCTTTGTGATGAACTATAACATATCAGGGATAGATATGATGATCCTTGAAGTGTTCGCGATGTTTGACACCGCGAAAGTAGAAGTCAAGTAGGAGCATCAATTGTTGATGGTTGGTAAAACCACTAGTTTCAAGAAGGGCAAGGGCAACAAGGGATACTTCATGAAACAGCAAAACAGTCGCTGCTCTAGTGAAGAAACCCAAGATTGAACCCAAACCCGAGACTAAGTGCTTCTGTAATGAGGGAACGGACACTGAAGCAGAACTACCCTAGATACTTGGTAGATGAGAAGGCTGGCAAGGTCGATAGAAGTATATTGGATATACGTTATGTTAATGTGTACTTTACTAGTACTCCTAGTAGCACCAGGGTATTAGATACCGGTTCGGTTGCTAAGTGTTAGTAACTCGAAATAAAAGCTACGGAATAAACGGAGACTAGCTAAAGGTGAGCTGACGATATGTGTTGGAAGTGTTTCCAAGATTGATGTGATCAAGCATCGCACGCTCCCTCTACGACCGAGATTGGTGTTTGCGTTGAGCATAGACATGATTGGATTATGTCTATCGCAATACGGTTATTCATTTAAGGAGAATAATGGCTACTCTGTTTATTTGAATAATACCTTCAATGGTCTTGCACCTAAAAGAATGGTTTATTGAATCTCGATCGTAGTGATACACATTTTCATGCCAAAGATATAAGATAGTAATGATAGTACCACTTACTTGTGGCACTGCCATGTAAGTCATATTGGTGTAAAACGCATGAAGAAGCTCCATGTTGATGGATCTTTGGACTCACTCGTTTTTGAAAAGTTTGAGACATGCAAACCATGTCTATTGGTGTATACGCATAATGAAACTCCATGCAGATGGATCGTTTGGACTCACTCGATTTTGAATCACTTGAGATATGCAAATCATACCACATGGGCAAGATGACTGAAAAGCCTCGGTTTCAGTAAGATGGAACAAGATAGCAACTTGTTGAAGTGACACATTTTGATGTGCGCAGTCCAATGAGTGCTGAGGCATGCAGTGAATATCGTTATGTTCTGACTTCACAGATGATTCGAGTAGATGTTGAGTATATTTACTTGATGAAACACAAGTCTGAATTATTGAATGGTTCAAATAATTTCAGAGTGAAGTTTAAGATCTTCGTGACAAGAGGATAGAATGTCTATGATATGATCATAGAGATGAATGTCTGAGTTGCGAGTTTGGTACACAATTGAGACATTGTGGAAATTGTTTCACAACTAATACCGCCTGGAACACCATAGTGTGATGGTGTGTCCGAACATCATAGTTGCACCTTATTGGATATGGTGCGTACCATGATGTCTCTTATCGAATTACCACTATCATTCATGGGTTAGGCATTAGAGACAACCGCACTCACTTTAATGGGGCACCACGTAATTCCGTTGAGACGACACCGTTTGGAGAAACCTAAGTTGACGTTTCTTAACAGTTTGGGGCTGCGACGCTTATGTGAAAAAGTTTCAGGTTGATAAGCTCGATCGAACCCAAAGCGGATAAAATGCATCTTCATAGGACACCCAAAACAGTTGGGTATACCTCCTAATTCAGATCCGAAAGCAATAGGGATTGTTTCTTGAATCGGGTCCTTTCTCGAGGAAAAGTTCGTCTCGAAAAGTTGAGTGGGAGGATGGTGGAGACTTGATGAGGTTATTGAACCGTCACTTCAACTAGTGTGTAGCAGGGCACAGGAAGTTGTACCTGTGGCACCTACACCAATTGAAGTAGAAGCTTATGATAGTGATCATGAAGTTTCGGATCAAGTCACTAACGTACCTCGTAGGGTGACAAGGATGCATACTACTTCAGAGTGGTACGCAATCCTGTCTTGAAGGTCATGTTGCTAGACAACAATGAACCTACGAGCTATGGAGAAGCAATGGTGGGCCCAAATTCCGACAAATGGTTAGAAGCCATGAAATCCGAGATAGTATCCATATATCAGAACAAAGCATGGACTTTGATGGACTTGCCCGATGATCGGCAAGCCATTGAGATAAATGGATCTTTAAGAAGAAGACGGACGTGGACGGTAATATCACCGTCTATGAAGCTCGACTTGTGGCAAAGAGTTTTTCACAAGTTCAAGGAGTTGACTACGATGAGATTCTCTCATTCGTAGCGATGCTTAAGTCCGTTGGAATCATGTTAGCATAAGCTGCATTTATGAAATCTGGCAGATGGATGTCAAAATGAGTTTCCTTACCAGTTTTCGTAAGGAAAGGTTGTATGTGATACAATCAGAAAGTTTTGTCGATCCTGAGGATGCTAAAAGGTATGCTGGCTCCAGCGATCCTTTCTAAGGACTGGAGTAAGCATCTCGGAGTTGGAATGTGCGCTTTGATGAGATGATCAAAGATTTTGGGTTTATACAAAGTTTATGAGAAACTTGTATTTCCAAAGAAGTGAGTGGGAGCACTATGGAATTT
>NC_057807.1:683199536-683202869 GCF_018294505.1 Triticum aestivum | reverse complement strand
TGATAACAATATGTTATTGACATATTGATGATCAGAAATGATGTAGAATTTCTGGAAAGCATATAGGGTTATTTGAAAGATGATTTTCAATAGAAAACCTGGATTAGGCTACTTGAACAATAAGCATCAAGATCTATAAGATAGATCAAAATGTTTAATAATACTTTCAAATGAGCATGTACCTTGACATGATCTTGAAGGTGTTCAAGATGGATCAGTCAAAGAAGGAGTTCTTAGCTGAATTGTAAGGTATGAAGTAAAGACTTAAAGCTCGACCACGGCAGAACAGAGAGAAAGGACGAAGGTCGTCCCCTATGCCTTAGACGTAGGCTCTACAGTATGCTATGCTGTGTACCGCACCGGAAGTGTTCCTTGCCATGAGTCAGTCAAGGGGTACAAGAATGATCCAGGAATGGATCATTGGACAGCGGTCAAAATTGTCCTTGGAGTAAATAAGGACATGTTTCTCGATTATGGAGGTGATAAAGAGTTCGATGTAAAGGGTTACGTCGATGCAAGCTTTAACACCTATCCGAGTGACTCTGAGTAGCAAACTGGATACGTATAGTGGAGCAACCATTTGGAATAGCTCCAAGTGGAGCGTGGAAGCAGCATTTACAATATGACATAGAGAATTGTGAAGTACACACGGATCAGAAAGGTTCAGACCCGTTGACTAAAACCTCTCTCACAAGCAAAACATGATCAAACCTCAGAACTCATTGAGTCTTAATCACATGATGATGTGAACTAGTTTAATGACACTAGTAAACTCTTTGGATGTTGGTCACATGGCGATGTGACCTATCAGTGTTGATCACATGGCGATGTGAACTAGATTATTGACTCTAGTGCAAGTGGGAGACTGTTGGAAATATGCCCTAGAGGCAATAATAAATTAGTTATTATTATATTTCCTTGTTCATGATAATCGTTTGTTATCCATGCTAAAATTGTATTGAAAGGAAACTCAGATACATGTGTGGATACATAGACAACACCATGTCCCTAGTAAGCCTCTCTTGACTAGCTCGTTGATCAATAGATGGTTACAGTTTCCTGACCATCGACATTGGATGTCATTGATAACGGGATCACATCATTAGAAGAATGATGTGATGGACAAGACCCAATCCTAAGCCTAGCACAAAGATCGTAGTTCGTATGCTAAAGCTTTTCTAATGTCAAGTATCTTTTCCTTAGACCATGAGATTGTGCAACTCCCGGATACCGTAGGAATGCTTTGGGTGTACCAAACGTCACAACGTAACTGGGTGGCTATAAAGGTGCACTACAGGTATCTCCAAAAGTGTCTGTTGGGTTGGCACGAATCGAGACTGGGATTTGTCACTCCGTGTAAACGGAGAGGTATCTCTGGGCCCACTCGGTAGGACATCATCATAATGTGCACAATGTGACCAAGGGGTTGATCACGGGATGATGTGTTACGGAACTAGTAAAGAGACTTGCCGTAACGAGATTGAACAAGGTATCGGATATCGACAATCGAATCTCGGGCAAGTACAATACCGCTAGACAAAGGGATTTGTATATGGGATCGATTGAGTCCTTGACATCGTGGTTCATCCGATGAGATCATCGTGGAACATGTGGGAGCCAACATGGGTATCCAGATCCCGCTTTTGGTTATTGACCGGAGAACGTCTCGGTCATGTCTGCATGGTTCCTGAACCCGTAGGGTCTACACACTTAAGGTTCGATGATGCTAGGGTTATAAAGGAAGTTTGTATGTGGTTACCGAATGTTGTTCGGAGTCCCGGATGAGATCCCGGACGTCACGAGGAGTTCCGGAATGGTCCGGAGGTAAAGATTTATATATGGGAAGTCCTGTTTTGGTCACCGGAAAAGTTTCGGGTTTTTCCGGTAACGTACCGGGACCACCGGGAGGGTCCCGGGGGTCCACCAAGTGGGGCCACCTGCCCCAGAAGGCTGCGTGGGCCAAGTGTGGGAGGGAACCAGCCCCAAGGGGGCTGGTGCGCCCCCCACAAGAGGCCCAAGGCGCAAGGGTGAGTGGGAGGGGGCAAACCCTAGGGCAGATGGGCCCTAAGGCCCATCTAGTGGGCGCCTCCCTCTCCCTCCCCTCTTGGCTGCCTCCCCTTGATCCCATCTAGGGCTACCGCCCCTCTAGGGGTGGGAACCCTAGAGGGGGCGCACCCTCCTCCCCTTCCCCTATATATATGAGGCCTAGGGGCTGCCCAATACACGCGATTCTATCTCTCGTTGGTGCAGCCCTGCGTCTCTTCTTCCTCCTCCTCTCCCTTGGTGCTTGGCGAAGCCCTGCAGGGATTGCCACGCTCCTCCAACACCACCACGCCGTTGTGCTGCTGCTGGACGGAGTCTTCCTCAACCTCTCCCTTTCTCCTTGCTGGATCAAGGCGTGGGAGATGTCACCGGGCTGTACGTGTGTTGAACGCGGAGGTGCCGTCCGTTCGGCACTAGGATCTCCGGTGATTTGGATCACGACGAGTACGACTCCTTCAACCCCGTTCTCTTGAACGCTTCCGCTTAGCGATCTACAAGGGTATGTAGATGCACTCTCCTTCCCCTCGTTGCTGGTTTCTCCATAGATAGATCTTGGTGACACGTAGGAAAATTTTGAATTTCTGCTACGTTCCCCAGCAACATGCAGGGTGTACGTGCCCAGCTGCTCGGTGTACAATTCCAGTTGGGAGTGATCACCCTGTTCTTTTACGAAGCCACCTCCATCGTTGATGATGTCCAACGTCTGCCCATTATCACCTGGCGTCGCGCCCAATTGAGAGACATACCAATGAGTAGAGAGCAGACACCTAGTTGATCCATGCCCGACGTCTGCGACCGAACAAGCTGTGGTGATGGTGAGTCATTGAAAGAGGGGTATGTTGAGGTCGACTGTCCATGGCATGGACGTGCGGACTGGTGCCGATGACCTACCTGCTTGGCTGGGTAGTAGTATGGTGCATGCATCTCCACCGACCAGGTTGGCGAGTGCATCAGCAGTGACGCCCACCTCCCGCCCTTCTTCGCATTAGAAGGTGGCAAGTGTCCTGTGGCCAAAGCTATTTGCTCCTGCTCCTTCGGACGCCGTGGCGCGCATTGCGGGTTGCCAAGTTGATCTAGCGCCCGGTCATGAACTTTGGATCCTCCGCCTCCGACTTCGGTGACAATACAAACGGGTCCATGCGGCAATGGATAGTGAAAAGGATGTGAACGGGGTGGACGGCAGTGGAGCTTAGAGCAGAGAGCATGGGAATGTGTGGGCTTTGAGCGGGAACAGTGCGGAGGTGGCCAACCGCGAGGCTTTGGATGGTGTTTTGAGTGGGCCGAGGGTGT